>NC_049201.1:87127061-87134561 GCF_013347855.1 Anguilla anguilla
AACTGTTACACAAACACACCTGTCACCTGTTACACAAACACACCTGTCACCTGTTACACAAACACACCTGTCACCTATTACACCAACAGACTCACCTGTGTGCCATGTCCTGCTGGTCAAACCCTCCTCTGGTGAGTAGAGACTGAACCACACAGCGGGTCATTGCGGTGTCATCACTGTACTGCAGAATACCTGCAGGAGTAAGAGCACACACACACACATGCACGCGCGCACACACACATGCATGCACACACAGATGCATGCACACATGCATGCACACACACACACACACACACATGCATGCACGCACACACGGACACATACATGTGCACACACACACACATGCACGTGCACACACGCCCACACGAACACACACACACCCACATACACATGCACACACGCACACACGAACACACACACACCCACATACACATGCACGCACGCACACACGAACACACATACGGGAGGTATTTAAACATTTCAGTAATTCATGGATTGTAAAATATTAAAACAGACATCAAACTGAACACCGCAAAGAGACACAGAACCATAACAGATAAATTCGCTTAAGAAAACATGCGTGCATATATCCAAAAAATCCAAGAACATATGCACTAATTATCCACACAAAGCGTCCTTTTCAAAGCGTTTAAAATGCGCTTGTAACCAGGCTTTCTCCTTAACGGACGCGTGCCACTTTCGCTACAGTCACAGAATGACCAGGGGGGGGGGATGCAGAGGGTGCAATGCACCCGAGCGCCCCATCAGCGGGGGCGCCAAAGAGCGTACGAAAAAACTGACTGACTCAGGGCAGGACTAACGTTAGGAGAATAACGATAGTTAACGAACGTTACCATCATGGATGGGAGAAAGAAGCCTTCGGGCGCCCAAAACCGAAAAAGAAAAATGAAAAGACAGGATACAGAAAGAAAGATGAGAACATCACTGTCAAACTGGATAACCAAACCAACATCACAGCAGGAGCAGGGTGATCAGAGCAGTTCAGAGTCCAGTCAGAGCTTAGCAAATGGAGGCAGGAATACTAACGTTAGGTGAGCAAGCTGACTAAAGTTAGCTAAGGTTAGCTAGCAACTGAAAGATAGTTTGAAAGAAAGTTTTCATACTAATAAATAATAGGTTGCTGTGGATATGGCTCAAGTAACGTTAACATCTGGCGGTGATAGACAGGCTAACTGAATGCAGGACCGGTGGAAAGAAGTTAGCTACCGTTAGCTTGCTCGATAGCTAGCTAACTTAACCCGCTCTTTCTTCCAGTCCTGAATTCAGTTGACTTTAGCCTGTTTATCACATGGCTAGCTAACGTTAGCTATCGATAGCTAAATGTAAATAATGCTCTGCTGATAACAAACCAGCGATTACTAACTAACGTTAATGTATCACATGATCACACATAGGTTGCATTGCGTGTTTTTAAAGAGGTGTTAATTCGCTTAATTTATCAATATCCCCAGCGAGGAACAGAGCAGAGAGGGTAATGATGCCAGCATTAACAGTGACGGAGTGACAAGTAATGCTAGTGGAGACTCGGACGAGGCTGGCAGGTAGGCTGTTACCAGGGACATAAGGGCTCAGATGAAAAAAAAAAACATTTTTTAAACAGCCTTCAACATATGCCATTTTTGGGGACAAAATCGGCCATTTCAAAAAGTGGTGGGGACATGTCCCCAGCGTCCCCAGTGTAAATGACACCTATGGCTGTTGCCTAAAAATTGATTACATAATCGACGGGGGGGGGGGGGGGCGCCAAGTTGCGTCTTGCACCCACCCTGAGAAGTAGGTTGTTGCGCCCCTGAGTCCAGGACGCCAGCCAGTCAAACGTCTGACTGACATAGGACGGTAGGCCCATGTACGAACGCTAGCTGCTACACATATTCTATTTTCAAACACACACTGACACACATATCAGTACCAGTGCTAAATGAAAAAGAAACAGAAACAGAAACAAAATTAGGACACTGTTAGCTTGCTAGCGAGACAAGTGCAATGAAACTCTCACAGTCGCTGTCCTGGTCCAGCCCGTTCAGGTGCTGCAGAACTCGTTCCATCGGAACCTCTTCCGCTCCCTCGAACTCTCCGCCTATGCAATCCCCCAAAACTGCACCGACCAGCGCTCCCCGGAACCGGGAGATCGAGATGGCCCCGCCCGCTCCAAGTCGCGCTGCCGCCGCTGCAGTCATCGCCCCGTGAACTTGGTCTTGATTTTGTTGTGCTTGAGCTCTAGGTTGACTTGACTTCTCAACGCACTTTCAGGCACCTCTATCAACGCCTACCAGCCCTTTCCTGTTCACCCGGCGCTGTCACCGTTTAACCCGGAGCGTTTCGTTACCGAACACAGCCAAATATATGAGCAATACAGATTACATTGTCACTCCAGCTCGTTTGCTAGCTAACTAATTAGAATTTAAAACCATTCAGTATACAGTAGATTTTTTTAATCTAACGACACGTCGCGGGTGAGTGAGAAAACAAAAGTTATTTGCGGGATAGGTATGGGTTTCCAAAGTACTTCTATCAGGCAGGGTTTTATCTATTCTGCGTGCGTCTTTTTAATACTCTTTACGGTAATCCCATATGCCTCATACCCTGCCGCAGCCTTGGCAAGGGGAGGGGACACGGTTTGCAGACGCAGCACGCGGATTTACTTATGCAAAGGCGCACAATAATATTGGATTCATCCGATTCATATGCAATTAAAGATGAAGCAAAGCGACCGTCTTGGAGAAAATTGCGCCTCGCTCGACTCACCGCCTCTTCTTTTGTGCATATAATATTATGCCGCCATCTAGCGGTGTCTATAAGCACGACACCACAACTTTCTGGTTTTTTCTAAAAATATTATTGCAGGTTTTAGGGTATACTTTTGGTTGGACTGGGTAATTTTTGGGCGATGAAGGATATGTAGAGTCTTCCAGAAGTTTCCGTGGACGTGCCCGCTGTACTATGGCTGGTAGAGGGGCAATCGAGGGTTCAAAATATAGCGGCAAGCAGCGATGTTGGGGGCCAAGCAGCAGGGGTGAGTTGTAGAGAATTGGGGGGTATTTTGTCACAGACTGCAACCTAATCCAAATACCATCCATACCAGCTTTGTCGTGTATTGGATGGAAGGGTACATCTGTAATAATTAGTTGAAAATCGCAATTTTGAAGTGGCACTGTAGGACCACTTATGTGGGAGTGGCACAAAAGTTTCAGTTTGTACATTTAAAAAGATTTTAGTCGCTGGATTTAAAGGAGGTGTGGTCAAATGTATTTTTAACAATTTATGCAAATTTGCATTTAATGTAATGTACATACTCTGAAGTGTAGCCATGAGTAGGTGCTTTTAGACCACTACCACCCATCCATGTGGCATTCCATGTTTTATTAAAAACAGCATTTCAATTACAAATGCACAAATAACAGTAACAGTAACAAGTACAATCCAATCATTAGATCTGAACTGAAACACATTAGAATATGGGAGGTTTAAATATGTATTTATATCAATTCAAGACTGAAGGAAAAAACATTGCATTCGTTATGCGTTTTCCTGTAGCTGCGTTTTCCTGTAACAACCCGTCTTCTGACGGGTGAACTGTATTGGTGGATCGTCTCATACTCCTTCATAGCGTTACTTGGCGACTCTTCCGCTGGGCACGCATGCGCAGTCCACATCGCACGGATCCGCATTTAATCACGTTTAAAGACAACACTGTCTTCCCTTTCTCAAATTAGCCCACTTCGGCCTAGTCATACCACCTCCAATTTCAGCGTCGGTACGGGGCCGCCAGGCCGGGACAGCTGCGGACAGCGAGCCCTCGGCCATGGACGCTCTCGGACCTGGTAAGATGTTATGCACGCAGAGCCCGATGTGGAGGGGGCAAAGGCGCTAGAGCAATCTCACTGGGGGCCGTGGATCGTAAAGGCCTCGACAACACTGGAAGATCAACAAGGGAAGGCAGCAGGGGGAGAGGCTCTGGGTCTCCGGGCCCGCGTATCTACATTACTGTTTACATGGAAGAGATGGTCGCACTGTTGAAGGTGGTTGATCGCTTCGTCGCGGTAAAGCGTTAAAAGGCTTTTTGCGTGGAATGAGTTTGTCACTGTGATTTGAGATCTTGTCACCGTCCGAGACCAGCGGAGCTTTCTTCCGTGTGGGAAGCTAACCAGCGAGCGGGACTGTCAGACAGAGTTCCCTGGTCCCCCAGGCCGTGTACCGTACCTGCGGCTATGCGCGGCGGCTGCCAGTGCGCTAGGCTGCTATTGGATGCTCGTGTTGTTGTTGTTGCTCCTATATGTCATTAGTCGCAGCGGATGTCAAGGTTAAATTATGCAGAAACGTCAGAGGCACTCCAGTGTTTTGATGCGATGGGCCACGTGCGTTCGAGATATTTCTTTGCTACTTGTTAAAACCGAGGCGCATTCTTTTCTGTTTTGCATTTATTGTTATCCTAGTGTTTTAAATGCCGAGATGGAGGACCCAAACCATTCCCGCACATACGTATCTCGGATTGGTATTCATGAGTTTTAACTGAAGTAAAGCATTTTACAAATCCGATTATTACATTAACATAAAGGCACATTAATGTTAGAAATTAGCCTTGGCTACACACACATCTAAGTGGATGTGGACCTGTTATAATTTTTCTTTAAAAGGTGTTTACTTGTAAAAAACGAGTTTATTTTATGTAATTTGCCCGACAACAGGGCTGCATTTATGTGCTTGTCTGAATAATACTTCACCTTCAGGATCAAATATGTTCTGATAGTTAAATATCAGAGTGGGAGTTGGCAACAAGTGACCAAACAACCATAAAAAATAAAATGTGACGTAGCCGCGATGTAGGAAAATCCCCAGTCCGACATCTCTGTTCAAACAGAGTGGAGCACTTTAAACTGACTGGTTCTATGCGGGGGAGCTGCCAATTTTTATTTACAATGCTGGGGGGCATTTCACGAAGGAAGGCCCCATTTCACGTAGGTCTCTTAAAAAATCCGGGTATAATTTGATGCATATCTCATCAGATTATCTCATTAATTAAATTTGGGATTTTATTTACACTGCAGGAGGCTGAGAGTGGAATGATTTGTGTATTTGTTGTGTTGCATTGCTGCCCGGGGGCCTGTTTCACGAAGCAGGATAACTGAGTTAGCAGGATAACTGAGTTAGCAGGATAACTGTATTGAGTAAAACCCGGAACCCTCCTAAATCTGGAACATGGACTTGGGTAAAAAGACCTACTTTGTGATACAGGACCCAGGTGTTGAGATTGAGAATACCATGTTCTGATCCACCCCCCCTCCTCCCTCCCCCCTCCCCCCTCCCCCCACCCCCCACCCCAGGCCCCCCTGCCCCTCCCCCCTCCCTGTTTCAGCCGCCCCGCAGGCCTGGATTGGGCACTGTGGGAAAGCCCATTCTCCTGCTGGCCAATCACTTTCAGGTGCAGGTGCCCAAGATGGACGTGTACCACTATGAGGTGGACATCAAGCCGGAGAAACGCCCCCGCAGGGTCAACAGGTAGAGCTCACCTGTCGGCCAGACTGCGCATGGTCACAGCGTTCTCACGCGCGAACACGCGTGTTACCACATCGCAGGCAGATTCACTCCGTGTAACTCTACACATTATCATAGGGTGGGGAAAAGAAGAGGCCTTTGATGTTCTTCTGTATGAGGTTTTTGGATTTAAACCCAAATGTTATTTTTGTGTTTTTAATGTTTTGAACCCGGGGGGTCTGGGATGAACATTGATTCAGGGAATGTATTTCAGTCATTCATCTTCAGTTCTTGAATTGACTGCAGTGAAATGGTACTGATACAAACTCTGAAGTGCATTGTCATAAGAGCTTTATGATTATGGCGAGTTATGATAATAGATTATAGCATAAAGGAGTGTTATTATTATAGATTATATGATAAGAGTTGATAGAATAATGGAAAGGTTGTAGAAAGTCACCTGACTGTAATGAAGACTGGGCGTGTTTTATAAGGTCCTGGATTCTGAGCTTCATCCTGAAACCTCTCTCCTCCCGTGTGAAAAATCACACACTCGGCATACTTGAAGCAAGATTATATGAACTGTAATTATGTTGCAAGTATTCTGAAATGGTACACTTCAGAAATGCTTCAGCATACTGTTTTTCTCATGGGCTGTCAGACTGGTGACCTTTTCTGCTGTGATTGGCTGGCTGAACTCCTCTGTCATGTGGTCCATTGATCCTGTGTGTTGTGACTGGCTGACTGCTGTCTGACGGGCGCTGTGATTGGTTGATTGTTTTCTCCTGCGCTGTGATTTGTGTTGCAGGGAGGTTGTGGACACCATGGTGCGGCACTTTAAGATGCAGATCTTTGGGGACCGGCAGCCTGGCTATGATGGCAAGAGGAACATGTACACAGCCAACCCCCTGCCCATTGGCCGAGAGCGGGTGAGGGGCGGGGCCTGGGGCACCTGAGTGTTCAACAATAATAATAATAATAATTATTATTAATTTTATATAGTCAGCAGCCATACCACCACACACTCTGCTCCTGCCGACTGGCTGAAGCTAAGCAGGTGTGGGCTTGGTTAGTACTTGGATGGGAGACCACCAGGGAATACTGAGTTGCTGCTGGAAGTAGTGTTGGTGGGCCAGCAGGGGGCAATCTTCCCTCTGGTCAAATAAACCCCAATGCCCCAGTGCAGTGACGGGGACACTGTGCTGTAGGAGATGCCGTGTTTCAGATGAGATGTTAAACCGAGGTCCTGACTCACTGTGGTCATTAAAGATCCCATATTCGCAAAGAGTAGGGGTTTCCCGGTGTCCTGGCTAAAATCTTAGATCTGGCTCTCGCAAAAATTTGCCACCAAAACCATCCCCAGATTTAATTAACTAAAAAATGTTCTCTCCCTCCAGTGGAGCTGCTCAGTGGCCAACAATAGAGGATGGTGGTTGTACTGGGCAGCTCCCAGGTGTGAATGTGTGTGAGTGTGAAGCAGGGTGTTCCTGCAAAAGAGCATCCGTGCTCAGAGAACCTACCCTGGGTAAATAAAGGTTAAATAAATATAGCATTTTTTCTTAAAGCTTAAAGTATGCTTTACAGTGATGAGAGGGAAACTTATATCAGCCACCACCAGTGTGTAGCACCTGCTTGGGCGATGCACGGCAGCCATTTTGCACCAGAACACTGAGCACACGTCAGCTGAGGTGCAGAGGGAGAGAACACTTTATTTTTGCCAGTTAAACGGGGATGATTAGCTGGCTGGTTGGAAATTTGGCCAGGGACTGGGGCACTCCCTACTATTTGAGATAAGTAGGTCTTGGGGTTCTTAATGACCTCAGTAAGTGAGGACCTCATCGGAAAACAGCGTGTGACTGTGCTCCAATTTGACTGTGTGACTGTGCTGCTGTGTGACTGAGCTCTAGTTTGACTGTGCTGCTGTGTGACTGAGCTCCTGTGTGACAGCTCCAGTTTGACTGTGCTGCTATGTGACTGAGCTCTGATCTCTTGTGTTCCTGGCTGTGC
>NC_049201.1:87144561-87164561 GCF_013347855.1 Anguilla anguilla
TCTTTCTCTCTCCCTGCCCTCTCTGTCCCCCCCCCCCCTCTCTCAGTGCGGAGGGTAGTCACGTCTCTGGGCAGAGTAATGGTCGGGACCAGCAGGCTCTGGCCAAAGCAGTGCAGATTCACTATGACACCCAGCACACCATGTACTTCGCCTGACAGCTGCAGCTAGGGGGCGGCCTGCCCCCCCCTCTCTCCCTCTTTCTTCTCCCTTGCTCCCTCTCCCCCCCCCCCCCCCCCTCTCCCCCCTCCCTCTTTCTTCTCCCTCGCTCCCTCTCTCCCCCTCCTTTCTCTCTGTCTCTCTCCCTCTCTGTCGCTCTCTTTCCCTCTCTCTCTCTGTCGCTCTCTCTGCTTGTGGTCCTATAGCCAGCAGGTTGGTCCTCAGTGCTGAGTGAGGTTCTGACCTGGTCCGGACCGCTGGTGTCCAGCACAGGGAGAGAGACTGCAGAGAGACTGCAGAGCGACTGTCCTTCTGAAGCACAGAGAACACCGTTCAGTCGAGGTTTTTATTGTTGAATGTTTTTTTTGAGGTTTTAATTGTTGAATGTTTTTTTTTGTACTGATTGTGATCAAAGCGGTCGTGTGCGAGAAGACCACTGCCGGTCTTGCAGTTGACCAGGTCTGTTCTTACCTCAACCCCCTTGGGGTACACTAGAATTACATTTTTGAAAATTTGGATCAATTTGGATGTTACTTAATATTTTAACTTCCATCCTGTTTTCATGGCGGCTTGGATCAGTGCCGATTTTAATCCTGCCAATTCTGAACGTGTGTGCGTGTGCGTATGTGTGTGTGTGTGTGTGTGCGTATGTGAGTGTATGTGTGCGTGTGTGCATGTGCGTATGTGTGTGTGTGTATGTCTGTATGGGTGTATATATTAAGTGTTCACCATAATGTGTTTCAGGTTTGGCTGTATTCACATAGATATACATCCATGTAAAGATTTGTTTCACATACTTCTATAGGTATATATGTCTATGAAAGTGTTTTATACACATAAACATTTTAAACATTTAAATTTATATGAAAGTGTTTGGTGAAAGACAACAAGGGTGTGGAGTTGTGGTCTTAGAGAAAGAGCACTTGGGTCAGTCGATTGGAGAGAAACCGCACGGTTGCATGTTTAGAGAGACCGCGGAGTTGCACAGCACTGTGGTTCTGAGTTTGGAGAGACTGAAGGGTTGTGTGTTTAGAGAGACCGTAGGGTTGTGTTTTTAGAGAGACCGTAGAGTGGTGACGAGCTGTGGTCATGTTTTTGGAGAGACCGCATGGTTGTGATGGGAGATTGCTGCTTCATGAACCTCATAATGGGTGGAGCTACCCAGCATATGCTGTAAAATAAACACCAGAGAAATTAACCAATCAGGAGTTTCCTGTTGCAGCTCCTGAGTAGCTGACTAGCTGACACAGCACACTGGCTAACTGTGCTACTGCTAACCTGGAGCCACAGCGCTAAAGCGTATAGCACACTGGCTAACTGTGCTACTGCTAACCTGGAGCCACAGCGCTAAAGCTTATAGCACACTGGCTAACTGTGCTACCGCTAACCTGGATCCACAGAGCTAAAGCTTATAGCACACTGGCTAACTGTCCTACCGCTAACCTGGAGCCACAGCGCTAAAGCGTATAGCACACTGGCTAACTGTCCTACCGCTAACCTGGACCCACAGCGCTAAAGCGTATAGCACACTGGCTAACTGTGCTACTGCTAACCTGGAGCAACAGTGCTAAAGCTTATAGCACACTGGCTAACTGTGCTACTGCTAACCTGGATCCACAGCGCTAAAGCTTATAGCACACTGGCTAACTGTCCTACCGCTAACCTGGATCCACAGAGCTAAAGCTTATAGCACACTGGCTAACTGTGCTACCGCTAACCTGGCTAATTATGCCCCTCCACCCAAAAATACAACAGTTTACTTCCAGAAGAGAGAAAAAAAAATACAGCAAAACAGGGATTAGTTCACATCAGTGAGTCCTGTGGTTCTGCCCCTTCTGTGGTTTATGAAGCATCAACCGTTGGGAATCTGCTTGATCCTTTCAGGCGGGGCATTGGTGGGGTGTGCAGGGTGTGGTTTAGGGCGTGTGCATTTCATCCTAAACATGTAAATTAAGAGTTTAATATAAACAACAAAAATATTTAGTATTTAGAGTAGCTTGTTGTCATTGTTCAATTATTTCATCCAACTGACAGCAGCAGCCAAGGTCCGATCAGTGATGAGATAAACTAGGGTATGTGTGATGTCACAAAGGTAGGACGTATTATCATAAAAGCTGAGGTAGGGGGGGGCTTTGTGATGTCATAGAGGTAGGTCAGATTGAGACCGATTGGGTGGGTGCAGAGGAGTGTGACTGTGATTGCTGCTGTAGCCCATTTGGGTTCCGGCGCGCTGATTCGGTTGGTCGGTTTAGCGCTTGCATTCGTATCGCTGAAATCTGCAGCTTACGGCCACTTCGCTCGCATGCATGTCTCATCTTTTCGTACAGCGGTCGATACAAAGAAAAAGAAACTGAAAGGGTAAAAAAAAAAAATGTAAATGTGTTTGAAGCCTGTTTAGGATAGCAATATTGGTGTCTTTTAATGATGATGTATTTTTAAAATCCCACGTCAAACAAAAAAAAACGAGGTACTTTTTTTTTTGAAAGCATGGGGACAGGCGATGACAGTGCATTGCCTCCAGGGGGCGGTGAGGTTCCCCCTGGCCCTCTAGCATTCCTGCACTGTGGCGCCCTCTCCTGGTGGGGTCGGGGTTTTGGCGCTGGGACATCAGTCTGCTCGACCGTTGGCAGATCTGTTTTTATAAAAAGGATCCACGAGCAGTTCTTTGCAGTACATTTTAATGTTCATTATGTCTGTTGCTATATAATGGCCTGTAGCATTTAGTGATGTCTTCAGCTTTGTTACTGTCCAGGGGACATTCTGGGGTCTCTTCCTGTGTGTATTTGGGGTGGGTGGGATGTGGGTACCTAAACTGTGCTGCATTGTGTAATATGTGACTTCTTAAAAAAATGTTTGTTTTTTAGCCTGCAGGGAATACTTGTGTTCATGTGCGACATAATAAAACAGTATTTTGTGCCCATTATACGTTTTGGTGCTTTTTTTAACACTGGTAATTATACGCTTACACGGCAAGATGACCAGCGGCCCGGATCACGCAGCAGGGTTATGGAGTTGAGTAAAACCATTAAAAGGATTTTGATAAAAGCAAAATAAATGTGTTCTGGTGTTTGTGAATAGTTCAGGGACATCTCAGTGTGATACAAGAAAGTACTGCCAACAGCCCATATCATTCAGTCATGTATGAGGTGTGAAAAAAAAAAAAAAAAGTGACTGGAAACACACACCCAGGAGATTTTAGGGTTTTTGTTTCAAAATAAAGATCACATTTTTTTTTGACAATCTACAACAAGTTACAAAATATGGTTGCCCAGGCGATAAGCGTACACAGGATCCAGTTCAGACTTTACAGATGGTTACAGGTGTGCCTGTATTCACAAGGCCTGGAGTCACAGGGCCTGTATTCACAAGGCCTGGGGTCACAGGGCCTGTTTGACAAGGCCTGGAGTCACAGGGCCTGTATTCACAAGGCCTGGAGTCACAGGGCCTGTATTCACAAGGCCTGGAGTCACAGGGCCTGTATTCACAAGGCCTGGAGTCACAGGGCCTGTATTCACAAGGCCTGGAGTCACAGGGCCTGTATTCACAAGGCCTGGAGTCACAGGGCCTGTATTCACAAGGCCTGGAGTCACAGGGCCTGTATTCACAAGGCCTGGAGTCACAGGGCCTGTATTCACAAGGCCTGGAGTCACAGGGCCTGTATTCACAAGGCCTGGAGTCACGGGTCCAACGCTGCATGCAGGCGAAGGCCGACGGACCGGACCGGACCGGACCGGACCGGACCGGACCTCGCAGCAGCGCAGACGCGCTCACTCTGTACAAAACGAGACCCCCTTTTACGGAAGAGCGGGGGGTCCGGGGGGGTCTCACTTCAGGAAACGCACCGTTAACCCCCCCAGGCAGTGGAAAAAAACATCACATTTAAAAGATCTAAAAAAAGTCACTTCTCAAATAGGGGGTTGTTTAAACAGTAAATCGGCTAATTTTTCCTTCCTTTTTTAAGTGTAAAGTAGAGACATTAAAACCATGAAGCATTTGTTTGTACAAGTACTACACTGTATAAGAAAGGGCTTCTCAAAACAAAATTTCATATTACAATTTACAATATACAACAAATATAAGCCACCACCAGAAGTCTGAATATACACTGAAATGCACAGGTTTCTAACTTTTTTTTCCTTTTTAGATTTTCCTTTATAACAAAAAGCTTTTAGAAGCAATTCCAAGTTTTCCACATTTACATTACAGGAGGTTTACAAATGTACAATTATACAATCAGTATGAGATCACTACTGGGATACATTATAGATACAGATTCAACATCAAAACCCAGAAAAACTACAAAGGTTTTATACATATATGTATATATAATATATATTATGATATATGCAAAAGTCTACACCAAGTATACACAATATATTTATCGAAGCAAAAAAACGAAGCGTCTATCCCATGCTAAATGACGGTACCAAGCTTCAGGCCAGATGAGCTTCAGCCTCTGGTGCAGTGGTCTGAAGCAAAATAATTCCAAATGGAAATTTATTTAGAACAAAAACTAACTGAACAGGCCTTCATCCGTTATGCAGTGTGTTCTTTGTAGAGTAGAAAAAGCCTGACTCCGTGGCCCTGGCCTGTGGGACCGGTGCCTGTGGGACCGGTGGACACTGCGTTTGGGTGTGGTGGTCATGTGCTGCACAGATGCACACGGTTTTGGCAGGAGGCTCCACCCCCAAATCTCACAGTTTCCCCGACACCAGTATCCATGGAAACTGCTGCTTGACTCCCGTACCCGTGGAGAAGGTTGCCTGACTCCTGTGTCCGTGGAAACGGCTGCGGTTTAAAGGGGCAGGAGTCCAGCAGCAGATAGTGTAGGAGCACAAGGCTGCTTTACTGCCACGCCCTCGAGGCCACGTCATTGGAGGAAAGGCAAAGGGGCGGAGCCTGTGGAACAACACAACCAGAGCCTGGCATCTGGGTGCTGACAGCAGGTGACTGAGGTGGGGTTTGGGGTAATTGGGAGGTGACTGGGGTGGGGTTGGGGTTTAAGGCAGGTGATGGGGTTGGGGTTTGGGGTAATTGGGAGGTGACTGAGGTGGGGTGATTGGCAGCTGATTGGGGTGGGGTTTGGAGTGATTGGGGTGGAGTCTGGGATTTAAGGCAGGTGATTGGAGTAGGGTTTGGGGTAATTGGCAGGTAATTGGGTGGGGTTTAGGGTGATGGGGGAGGGGTTTGGGGTGATTGGGGTGCAGTTTAGGGGTAAGTGGCAGGTGATAGGGGTGTGGTTTAAGGTGACTGGCAGGTGATGGGGGTGGGGTTTAAGGTGATTGGCAGGTGATGGGGTGGGGTTTAAGGTGACTGGCAGGTGATAGGGGTGGGGTTTAAGATGAATGGCAGGTGATGGGGTGGGATTTCTGGTGATTGGCAGGTGATGGGGTGGGATTTATGGTGATTGGCAGGTGATGGGGTGGGGTTTAAGATGAATGGCAGGTGATGGGGTGGGATTTATGGTGACTGGCAGGTGATGGGGTGGGATTTCGGGTAATTGGCAGGTGATAGGGTGGGATTTCTGGTGACTGGCAGGTGATGGGGTGGGGTTTTGGGTGATTGGCAGGTGATGGGGTGGGATTTCTGGTGGTTGGCAGGTGATGGGGGTGGGGTTTAAGGTGACTGGCAGGTGATGGGGGTGGGGTTTAAGGTGACTGGCAGGTGATGGGGTGGGATTTCTGGTGATTGCCAGGTGATTGGGTGGTATTTCTGGTGATTGCCAGGTGATGGGGGTGGGGTTTAAGGTGACTGGCAGGTGATGGGGGTGGGGTTTAAGGTGATTGGCAGGTGATAGGGGTGGGGTTTAAGGTGACTGGCAGGTGATGGGGGTGGGGTGTAAGGTGACTGGCAGGTGATGGGGGTGGGGTTTAAGGTGACTGGCAGGTGATGGGGGTGGGGTTTAAGGTGACTGGCAGGTGATGGGGGTGGGGTTTAAGGTGATTGGCAGGTGATGGGGGTGGGGTTTAAGGTGATTGGCAGGTGATAGGGGTGGGGTTTAAGGTGACTGGCAGGTGATGGGGGTGGGGTGTAAGGTGACTGGCAGGTGATGGGGGTGGGGTTTAAGGTGACTGGCAGGTGATGGGGGTGGGGTTTAAGGTGACTGGCAGGTGATGGGGGTGGGGTTTAAGGTGATTGGCAGGTGATGGGGGTGGGGTTTAAGGTGATTGGCAGGTGATAGGGGTGGGGTTTAAGGTGACTGGCAGGTGATGGGGGTGGGGTGTAAGGTGACTGGCAGGTAATGGGGGTGGGGTGTAAGGTGACTGGCAGGTGATGGGGGTGGGGTGTAAGGTGACTGGCAGGTGATGGGGGTGGGGTGTAAGGTGACTGGCAGGTGATGGGGGTGGGGTGTAAGGTGACTGGCAGGTGATGGGGGTGGGGTTTAAGGTGATTGGCAGGTGATGGGGGTGGGGTGTAAGGTGACTGGCAGGTGATGGGGGTGGGGTTTAGCGCGACGGGGGTGAGGGGTTACAGAATGCCATTGGGGGCCCCACAGAGGGGCCCCAGGTCCACCCCATTCTTCATGTAGTACTTCTCCAGCTTGGCCAGGATGTGCTTGCCGTACGTGTACTTCCGCAGAGTGGCGATGTGGGGCCGGATCTGGGGTCACATGACATATCACATGACAGGAAGCAGCAAATGCAGGCAAAACCAGAGAGCCATAAACACATATGTGAGCACACGCACGCACGCATGCACACTCTCTCTCTCATACACACACACGCACGCACGCAGGCACCCTGTCTCTCTCTCCCTCACACACACGCACGCAGGCACCCTGTCTCTCTCTCTCTCTCTCACACACACACACACACACACACACACACCTTGTGCATGACGATCTTGCGCTGTGTGGGCTCAGCGATGTCGATCATCTTCTGCACCACGTAGTTGGCGTACTGGTCCTTCATCATGGTGTAGAGGGCGCTGTGGGGCCCGTCGTTCGGACTGCACACCTCGTCGATCAGCAGGGCGCGCTCCGCGCGGGACGAGTGCGTCACGCACTTCTCCACCACATTACTGAAAGGGCGCGGAACGCTGTCACCACTACACACCTGCACACTCTCACCTGCTTTAATCCAAATGTGTGTGTGTTCATCCTGAGACCCTGAGGTGTTTTATAGGTGCTCAGGTGTGTACAGTTGAGACAGTGTTCAGGTGTAAAGCAGTGTTCAGGTGTGTACAGGTGAGGCAGTGTTCAGGTGTGCACAGTTGAGACAGTGTTCAGGTGTAAAGCAGTGTTCAGGTGTGTACAGGTGAGGCAGAGTTCAGGTGTGTACAGGTAAGGCAGAGTTCAGGTGTGTACAGGTAAGGCAGAGTTCAGGTGTGCACAGTTGAGACCGTGTTCAGGTGTAAAGCAGTGTTCAGGTGTGTACAGGTGAGGCAGAGTTCAGGTGTGTACAGGTGAGGTTACCTGGCGAATTTGTGCTGGCTGAGGCCCAGCACGTTCCCTCGGATCTCGGCCACGATCTTGCTCTTGTCCTCCGTGCGGCCGTGTTCCAGAACGTGCTGGATAACGTAGTTCCCATACTGATCCTAAAACACACAGGAGTGTGTTCACCTGTGCACCTGTGCACCTGTGTGTGTGTGTGAGTGTGTTCACCTGTGCACCTGTGCATCTGTGTGTGAGTGTATGTGAGTGTGTGAGTGTGTTCACCTGTGCACCTGTGCATCTGTGTGTGAGTGTATGTGAGTGTGTGAGTGTGTTCACCTGTGCACCTGTGCATGTGTGTGTGTTTGTGTGTGTGCGAGTGTGTGTTCACCTGTGCATCTGTGCATGTGTGTGTGCATGTGAGTGCAAGTGTGTGTGCGTGAGCGTGTGATGAGTGTGTGTGTGTGTGTGTGTGTGTGCGTGCGTGAGCATGTGAGTGTGTGTGTGTGAGAGTGCGTGTTCACCTGTGCATCTGTGCATGTGTGTGTTTGTGTGTGTGCGTGAGTGCGAGTGTGTGTGCGTGAGCGTGTGATGAGTGTGTTTGTGCGCGTGTGCAGGTGTGTGTGTGTGAGTGTGAGTGTGTGTGTGCACGTGTGAGTGTGTGTGAGTGTGTGTGTGTGTGTGCACGTGTGAGTGTGTGTGAGTGTGTGTGTGTGAGTGCGTGTGCACGCGTGATGAGTGTGTGTGCACGTGTGAGTGTGAGTGTGAGCGCGCGTGTGTGTGTGTGTGTGTGTGTGTGTGTGTGTGTGTGAGAGTGTGTGCGTACCTGCACTAGCTGCTCAGTGTGTTGGTGCAGCTCCTCCAGGATAGGCAGCGTCTGTTC
Source organism: Anguilla anguilla (assembly GCF_013347855.1). Lineage (NCBI taxonomy): Eukaryota > Metazoa > Chordata > Actinopteri > Anguilliformes > Anguillidae > Anguilla > Anguilla anguilla. The sequence continues at coordinate 87,152,973 of NC_049201.1, forward strand.
AGGGAGGCAGTGCTCCAGGATTCGCTGGATCACCCGGCAGCCATACGGGTGTGTGGACAGAGCAAACACCTGCGGACACACCTGTCAATCAAACTCTGCGCGTGGTGTGTGAGGAGCGTACCTGACTCAGGGGTGAGGGGTGTGTGAGGGGCGTACCTGGCTCAGGTGTGAGGGGTGTGTGCGGGGCGTACCTGGCTCAGGTGTGCGGGGAGTGTGAGGGGCGTACCTGGCTCAGGTGTGAGGGGTGTGTGCGGGGCGTACCTGGCTCAGGTGTGCGGGGTGTGTGAGGGGCATACCTGGCTCAGGTGTGAGGGGTGTGTGAGGGGCATACCTGGCTCAGGTGTGAGGGGTGTGTGAGGGGCGTACCTGGCTCAGGTGTGCGGGGCGTACCTGGCTCAGGTGTGCGGGGTGTGTGCGGGGTGTACCTGGCTCAGGTGTGAGGGGTGTGTGAGGGGCGTACCTGGCTCAGGTGTGAGGGGTGTGTGAGGGGCGTACCTGGCTCAGGTGTGCGGGGTGTGTGAGGGGCGTACCTGGCTCAGGTGTGCGGGGTGTGTGAGGGGCGTACCTGGCTCAGGTGTGCGGGGTGTGTGAGGGGCGTACCTGGCCTTTGAAGGCATCGATGATGAACTGCAGGGCGTGCGGCTGGACGCACTCGATGCACTTCTGCACCACGTGGTTCCCGTTCTGGTCCTTCACACACTTCAGAACATGGCTGTCCAGCTCCCGCACCATCTCACTCTAGAGTTACACACACACACACACACACACTGTCTCACTCTAGAGTTACACACACACACACTGTCTCACTCTAGAGTTACACACACACACACACACACACACCGTCTCACTCTAGAGTTACACACACACACACTGTCTCACTCTAGAGTTACACACACACACACACACACACACCGTCTCACTCTAGAGTTACACACACACACACACACTGTCTCACTCTAGAGTTACACACACACACACTGTCTCACTCTAGAGTTACACACACACACACACACACTGTCTCACTCTAGAGTTACACACACACACACTGTCTCACTCTAGAGTTACACACACACACACACACACTGTCTCACTCTAGAGTTACACACACACACAGTCTCACTCTAGAGTTACACACACACACACACTCTCTCACTCTATAGATACACACACACACACACACACACACAGTCTCACTCTAGAGTTACACACACACACTGTCTCACTCTAGAGTTACACACACACACACACACACTGTCTCACTCTAGAGTTACACACACACACACACACTGTCTCACTCTAGAGTTACACACACACACACACACTGTCTCACTCTAGAGTTACACACACACACACACACTGTCTCACTCTAGAGTTACACACACACACACACACTGTCTCACTCTAGAGTTACACACACACACACATACTGTCTCACTCTAGAGTTACACACACACACAGTCTCACTCTAGAGTTACACACACACACACTGTCTCACTCTAGAGTTACACACACACACACACACACACACAGTCTCACTCTAGAGTTACACACACACACTGTCTCACTCTAGAGTTACACACACACACACACACACTGTCTCACTCTAGAGTTACACACACACACACACACTGTCTCACTCTAGAGTTACACACACACACACACACTGTCTCACTCTAGAGTTACACACACACACACACACACTGTCTCACTCTAGAGTTACACACACACACACATACTGTCTCACTCTAGAGTTACACACACACACACACACACTGTCTCACTCTAGAGTTACACACACACACACACTGTCTCACTCTAGAGTTACACACACACACACTGTCTCACTCTAGAGTTACACACACACACACACTGTCTCACTCTAGAGTTACACACACACACACACACTGTCTCACTCTAGAGTTACACACACACACACACATTGTCTCACTCTAGAGTTACACACACACACACACACACTGTCTCACTCTAGAGTTACACACACACACACTGTCTCACTCTAGAGTTACACACACACACAGTCTCACTCTAGAGTTACACACACACACTGTCTCACTCTAGAGTTACACACACACACACACACACTGTCTCACTCTAGAGTCACACACACACACACACACTGTCTCACTCTAGAGTTACACACACACACACACACTGTCTCACTCTAGAGTTACACACACACACACACACTGTCTCACTCTAGAGTTACACACACACACACACACACTGTCTCACTCTAGAGTTACACACACACACACATACTGTCTCACTCTAGAGTTACACACACACACACACACACTGTCTCACTCTAGAGTTACACACACACACAGTCTCACTCTAGAGTTACACACACACACACACTGTCTCACTCTAGAGTTACACACACACACACACACACACACAGTCTCACTCTAGAGTTACACACACACACTGTCTCACTCTAGAGTTACACACACACACACACACACTGTCTCACTCTAGAGTTACACACACACACACACTGTCTCACTCTAGAGTTACACACACACACACACACACTGTCTCACTCTAGAGTTACACACACACACACTGTCTCACTCTAGAGTTACACACACACACACACACACTGTCTCACTCTAGAGTTACACACACACACAGTCTCACTCTAGAGTTACACACACACACACACTGTCTCACTCTAGAGTTACACACACACACACACACACACACAGTCTCACTCTAGAGTTACACACACACACTGTCTCACTCTAGAGTTACACACACACACACACACACTGTCTCACTCTAGAGTTACACACACACACACACACTGTCTCACTCTAGAGTTACACACACACACACACACTGTCTCACTCTAGAGTTACACACACACACACACACTGTCTCACTCTAGAGTTACACACACACACACACACACTGTCTCACTCTAGAGTTACACACACACACACACACTGTCTCACTCTAGAGTTACACACACACACACACACACTGTCTCACTCTAGAGTTACACACACACACAGTCTCACTCTAGAGTTACACACACACACACACTGTCTCACTCTAGAGTTACACACACACACACACACACACACAGTCTCACTCTAGAGTTACACACACACACTGTCTCACTCTAGAGTTACACACACACACACACACACTGTCTCACTCTAGAGTTACACACACACACACACTGTCTCACTCTAGAGTTACACACACACACACACACTGTCTCACTCTAGAGTTACACACACACACACACACTGTCTCACTCTAGAGTTACACACACACCACAACACACTGTCTCACTCTAGAGTTACACACACACACACATACTGTCTCACTCTAGAGTTACACACACACACACACACTGTCTCACTCTAGAGTTACACACACACACACACTGTCTCACTCTAGAGTTACACACACACACACTGTCTCACTCTAGAGTTACACACACACACACACTGTCTCACTCTAGAGTTACACACACACACACACACTGTCTCACTCTAGAGTTACACACACACACACACATTGTCTCACTCTAGAGTTACACACACACACACACACACACACTGTCTCACTCTAGAGTTACACACACACACACTGTCTCACTCTAGAGTTACACACACACACACACACACACACTGTCTCACTCTAGAGTTACACACACACACACACACACTGTCTCACTCTAGAGTTACACACACACACACACACTGTCTCACTCTAGAGTTACACACACACACACACACTGTCTCACTCTAGAGTTACACACACACACACACACTGTCTCACTCTAGAGTTACACACACACACACACACACTGTCTCACTCTAGAGTTACACACACACACACATACTGTCTCACTCTAGAGTTACACACACACACAGTCTCACTCTAGAGTTACACACACACACAGTCTCACTCTAGAGTTACACACACACACACACTGTCTCACTCTAGAGTTACACACACACACACACACACACACAGTCTCACTCTAGAGTTACACACACACACTGTCTCACTCTAGAGTTACACACACACACACACACACTGTCTCACTCTAGAGTTACACACACACACACACTGTCTCACTCTAGAGTTACACACACACACACACACTGTCTCACTCTAGAGTTACACACACACACACACACACACTGTCTCACTCTAGAGTTACACACACACACACACTGTCTCACTCTAGAGTTACACACACACACACACATTGTCTCACTCTAGAGTTACACACACACACACACACACACTGTCTCACTCTAGAGTTACACACACACACACACTGTCTCACTCTAGAGTTACACACACACACACACACACACTGTCTCACTCTAGAGTTACACACACACACACACTGTCTCACTCTAGAGTTACACACACACACACACACTGTCTCACTCTAGAGTTACACACACACACACACACACACACTGTCTCACTCTAGAGTTACACACACACACACACTGTCTCACTCTAGAGTTACACACACACACACACTGTCTCACTCTAGAGTTACACACACACACACACACTGTCTCACTCTAGAGTTACACACACACACACACACACACACACTGTCTCACTCTAGAGTTACACACACACACACACTGTCTCACTCTAGAGTTACACACACACACACACACTGTCTCACTCTAGAGTTACACACACACACACACACTGTCTCACTCTAGAGTTACACACACACACACACTGTCTCACTCTAGAGTTACACACACACACACACACACACACACACTGTCTCACTCTAGAGTTACACACACACACAGTCTCACTCTAGAGTTACACACACACACACACTGTCTCACTCTAGAGTTACACACACACACACACACACACACTGTCTCACTCTAGAGTTACACACACACACAGTCTCACTCTAGAGTTACACACACACACACACACACTGTCTCACTCTAGAGTTACACACACACACACAGTCTCACTCTAGTTACACACACACACACACACACACTGTCTCACTCTAGAGTTACACACACACACACACACTGTCTCACTCCAGAGTTACACACACACACACACACTGTCTCACTCTAGAGTTACACACACACACACACAGTCTCACTCTAGAGTTACACACACACACACACACAGTCTCACTCCAGAGTTACACACACACACACTGTCTCACTCCAGAGTTACACACACACACACTGTCTCAGTCTAGTTACACACACACACACACACTGTCTCACTCTAGAGTTACACACACACACACTGTCTCACTCTAGAGTTACACACACACACACACACACACACACACACACACACACACTCACACACAGGGGTGGGGGGATACTCACGATGACCTGCTGCTCAGAGGGGATGAACTCCAGGGCTTTCTGTATGACCCTGCAGCCGTACATCTGCAGAGCCAGAGACAGAACATGGCCCCTGATACGCTCTGCCAAAGCCAGCTTCTGATCCAAACTGCCAAACTGCACAGACAGAGAGAGAGAGGGCGAGAGACATTAACACTGCGCACAGAGAGAGGGCGAGAGAGAGAGACATTAACACAGCACAGAGAAAGAGAAAGAGAGGCATTATCACTGCGCACAGAAAGAGAGGGCGAGAGACATTAACACTGTGCATAGAGAGAGAGGGCAAGAGACATTTACACTGTGCAGAGAGAGAGAGACATTAACAGAGAGAGGGTGAGACATTACTACAATACACACACGCACACGCACACGCACACGCACACGCACACGCACACGCACACACGCACACACGCACACACGCACACACGCACACACAGATTTTAGTACTTTTCTGCACCTCAAAGAACTTCTGGATGACGTAGTTCCCAAAGACGTCGACCATGAGCAGGTATGCTGCCTGCAGGATCTCACTGAACACCAACTGTCTCTCTGCAGGACTGGCCCGCTCCAGCTTCAGCTGGATAAACCTGAGAGGGGGAGGGGGGGAGAGAGGGGGGGGAGGAGAAAGAGAGATTCAGTCTGGTTTGGGGGGCTGGTGTAGAGTGGGCCGGGGGGTGGGGGGGGGGTGGTGGTGCTGGTCTTAGAGTGGGGGGGGGGGGGGTTGGGGGGCTGGTGTAGAGTCGGGTGGGGGGGGGGGGTTGGGGCGCTGGTGTAGGGTCGGGTGGGGGGGGGGTTGGGGGGCTGGTGTAGAGTCGGGTGGTGGGGGGGGGTTTGGGGGCTGGTGTAGAGTCGGGTGGTGGGGGGGGTTTGGGGGCTGGTGTAGAGTCGGGTGGTGGGGGGTGGGTTGGAGGGCTGGTGTAGAGTCGGCTGGGGGGGGGTTGGGGGGCTGGTGTAAAGTCGGGTGGGGGGGGGTTGGGGGCTGGTGTAGAGTGGGGCGGGGTGGGGGGTTGGGGGGCTGGTGTAGAGTGGGGCGAGGTGGGGGGTTGGGGCGCTGGTGTTGAGTGGGGCGGGCGGGGGGGGTTGGGGCGCTGGTGTAGAGTCGGGTGGGGGGGGGGTTGGAGGGCTGGTGTAGAGTTGGGTGGGGGGGTTGGGGCGCTGGTGTAGAGTCGGGTGGGGGGGGGTTGGGGGGCTGGTGTATAGTCGGCTGGGGGGGGGGGTTGGGGGGCTGGTGTATAGTCGGCTGGGGGGGGGGGGTGGGGGGCTGGTGTAGAGTCGGGCGGGGGGGGGTTGGAGGGCTGGTGTAGAGTCTGCTGGGGGGGGGTTGGGGGGCTGGTGTAGAGTGGGGCGGGGGGGGTTGGGGGGCTGGTGTAGAGTGGGGCGAGGGGGGTTGGGGGGCTGGTGTAGAGTCAGGTGGGGGGGGTTGGGGGGCTGGTGTAGAGTGGGGGGGGTGGTACTGGTTTTAGAGTGGGGGGGGATGCTGGTCTTAGAGTGGGGGGGGTTTTAGAGCAGGGGGGGCGGGGCTGGTTTTAGAGTGGGGGGGTGGTGGTGCTGGTTTTAGAGTGGGGGGGGTGGTGGTGCTGGTTTTAGAGTGGGGGGGGGTGGTACTGGTTTTAGAGTGGGGGGGTGGTGGTGCTGGTTTTAGAGTGGGGGGGGGTGGTGGTGCTGGTTTTAGAGTGGGGGGGGGTGGTACTGGTTTTAGAGTGGGGGGGTGGTGGTGCTGGTTTTAGAGTGGGGGGGTGGTTTTAGAGTGGGGGGGGTGGTGGTGCTGGTCTTAGAGTGGTGGGGGGGGGGGTGGTACTGGTTTTAGAGTGGTGGGGGGGGGGGTGGTACTGGTTTTAGAGTGGGGGGGGGTGGTGGTGCTGGTCTTAGAGTGGTGGGGGGGGGGGTGGTACTGGTTTTAGAGTGGGGGGGGGGTGGGGATGCTGGTCTTAGAGTAGGGGGCGGGGCTGGTTTTAGAGTGGGGGGGGGGGTACCTGGACCCGTGCTGGTCCTGGGAGAACTCCATGATGTGGCCGGCGATCTCGCGCAGTTGCAGGTTGGGATAGCGGTTGTTGCGGAAGTCCTCCAGCAGCCGGCTGCGACCGGACGGCATCACGTCCGACATGCCGTAGCGTAGCCGTGACGACGGGAAGAGCTGGCTGCTGGGGCTGAACAGGCTGGAGCCGCCGCCCGCGTTCCGGAACTTCGCCTCCGCCCCTGGCGCCGCCGAGACGTACCGCCCGCTCCCATTGGTCAGGCCTCCTGAGGCAGACCAATCACAGCACAGTCAGGCCCCACAGCCCCCTCAGAGTGCTGATCCAAGATCAGTTCTCAGCTCAAAATGGATCCGGTTCGGATCTCCACTGACCCCCGATCAGCACTTAACCACTGTTTCTCAGTCATTAAAAGAAATGGTGCTCTCTGACTTCTGCACAGTACTGTATACACACACACTTCAACAAACATTTGGAAAAAAATAAAATAAAATCAAGAACACACACAGTGGACACAGCACAGATAGACGGACAGACAGACAGACAGGCAGACAGGCAGACAGGCAGACAGGCAGACAGGCAGACTGACCCAGGTTGATGCTGGAAGAGGACCCGTGGGTGGAGAGGGAAGGGGGCGGGGTTAGGGAGTGGCTTGGGGGCTGGTTGGGGAGGGGCATGCCGATTGGCCCGGGGGAGGAGAAGCCCAGCCCATTGTAGAAGCCGTGGCCAATGGGAGTGAGGCTGCTGGGGGCGCGTTTGTAGAGCTCTGACCCGCCCGTCAGAGAGTCCCGCCGAGACCCTCCTCCTGTACTGGAGCTCGCCACTGGGGGGAGACAGAGAGCAAACTGAGTGTGTTTGTGTGTGCATGTGCGTGTGTGATCGTGTGTGTGTGTGTGCATGTGTGTGCATGTGCGTGTGTGCATGTGTGTGTGTGTGCGTGTGTGCATGTGTGTCCATGTGCGTGTGCATGTGTGTGTCCATGTGCGTGTGTGTGCATGTGTGTCCATGTGCGTGTGTGATCGTGTGTGTGTGTGTGCATGTGTGTCCATGTGCGTGTGTGTGTGTGTGTGCATGTGTGTCCATGTGCGTGTGTGATCGTGTGTGCGTGTGTGCGCATGTGTGTCCATGTGCGTGTGTGATCGTGTGTGTGTGTGTCCATGTGCGTGTGTGTGTGCATGTGTGTCCATGTGCGTGTGTGTGTGTGTGCGCATGTGTGTCCATGTGCGTGTGTGATCGTGTGTGTGTGTGTCCATGTGTGTGTGATCATGTGTGGGCATGTGTAGGTCCCCTGATAAGCCCCGCCCCCAGGTGTGGTACCTGTGCGCTGGCCGGAGGGGTGGGAGGGGCTGGGGAAGGCCCCCGCAGTGCCGAACCCCCCCAGCGCGGCCCCGAGCGCGGGCCCCAGGGAGGAGGAGGAGCCGAAGCCCAGAGAGGACCCGCCGTGCTGGGCCGAGCCCTGCGAGAACAGAGAGCTGCTCTGGGAGCTGGGCGGGGCTGGGGGCGGGGCCTGGGCCGGGGGCGGGGCCTGCGAGCCGTAGAAGGAGCTGGAGGCCAGACTGCTCGGCTGCTGCTGCTGGGACCCAAGAGCCCGAAATGGCCCACTGCCCCCTGCACCCATGCCCCCTCCCGCCCCCATACCCCCACCCGGCCCCATGCCCCCACCCGGCCCATTCGCAGAAGCTGCTGCTGCTACTGCTGCGGGGGGGGGGGGGGGGGGGGAGAGAGAGAAGGAGAGAGAGAGAGAGAGAGAGAGAGAGAGAAGGAGAGAGGTATTACATAGTCATACATAAGTTTCCTCATCACACGGTCATCATACAGTGCTGTTATTAAAAATATTATATGTACTGTAGAGAAGTATTTGCCCCGTTCCTAATGCCCTCTATTACTGCATATCTGTCATGCTGAATGGCTCCAGATCTTTAGACAAAATTTCATATCACACACACACACACACACACACACACACACTCACACTCACACATGCCCACACACACACACACACACACACACACACACCTGCTTGTGCGGCGGAGGGGCTGATGATGACAGGAGCGGGGGCCATGAGCCTGACAGGTCCGCTGCGTGCTCCTGTGTTCACCACTAGCGCCCCCGTCTGGTCGTAGTAGGCAGCGGGAGCCAGCACCGGATACCCTGCAGGAGAGAGAGCAGTGAGGACGGCGAGCCCTGTGCCAAGGTCACCGAGGCAGGGGTCAGAGGTCACTCACCAGGGACCCCAGCAGCCAGGCCCTGCCCAAACGCCAGCGCAGAGTTCACAGCTGCCGCGGCAACCAGCTGCTCCGTCTGCTGGCCCTGCTGGCTCTGGTTTGGGGTCAAAGGTCGCTGGTTACTTCCTGCACGCAGTACCTGCAGCCGCACAGGGGAGCGGGGGTCAAAGGTCAAGATCAAAACTGGAGGGGAAATATAATGGCACAGCCAATGAGTGAGGGGAGATGGGCCCAGCCAATCACCTGCTGCTGGCTCTGCTGGTTCTGGCCTGCCGCCTGCTGATTGGCTGAGCTGGAGGCGGCGGCTGCAGCAGCGGCCTGCTGCTGGAAGAGGTTTGCGGGGTACACCCCCCAGGGAGTCACGCCGTAGTACTGATGGGGCACTACAGCCGGGCCTAGGGAGGAAACAGCCACGAGAAACACTGCAGCAAGGCTCCAAGGGCACTGGAAACGCTGCTGAAAGGTTTTACAAATGTTGCTGAAATGTTAACATAACATAATGACCAGAACAGTTTCTGCCTCTACTACGTGACCTGGCAGGCTATTCCACACATTGACAGCTGGGTAATTGAAGTCACCCATAATAATAGTCTCACCTTCCTGACGAGCTTGTTTTACGTTGCCAAAGAGCACTGAATTCACATACTGTCCGAAGCACATTAAAATTCTTTTACATAGCGAGCTACACCCCCACCTCTCTTACTGGATATATCCTTCCCAATGAGTTTTTACCCTGCTATGCTAAATCCCCATTGGCCTCCCCAATCCATGTCTCTGTAATGCCAACTAATAGCCCCCAATATTCATAGTTTTCTGAAAGGTTGTGGAATCGTTGCTGAAATTTTGTGGAAACGTTGCTGAAGGGTTGTGTAAACGTTGCTGAAGGGTTGTGGAAACGTTGCTGAAGGGTTGTGGAAAAGTTGCTGAAAGGTTGTGGAAACGTTGCTGAAGGGTTGTGGAAACGTTGCTGAAGGCTTGTGGAAACGTTGCAGAAAGGTTGTGGAAACGTTGCTGAAAGGTTGTGGAAACGTTGCTGAAGGGTTGTGTAAATGTTGCTGAAGGGTTGTGGAAACGTTGCTGAAGGGTTGTGGAAACGTTGCTGAAACGTTGTAGAAATGTTGCTGAATGGTTGTAGAAACATTGCTGAAACGTTGTAGAAACGTTGCTGAATGGTTGTGGAAACGTTGCTGAAAGGTTGTGGAAACGTTGCTGAAGGGTTGTGGAAACGTTGCTGAATGGTTGTGGAAACGTTGCTGAAGGGTTGTGGAAACGTTGCTGAAGGGTTGTGGAAACGTTGTAGAAACGTTGCTGAATGGTTGTGGAAACGTTGCTGAAACGTTGTAGAAATGTTGCTGAATGGTTGTAGAAACATTGCTGAAACGTTGTAGAAACGTTGCTGAATGGTTGTGGAAACGTTGCTGAAAGGTTGTGGAAACGTTGCTGAAGGGTTGTGGAAACGTTGCTGAATGGTTGTGGAAACGTTGCTGAAGGGTTGTGGAAACGTTGCTGAAGGGTTGTGGAAATGTTGTAGAAACGTTGCTGAATGGTTGTGGAAACGTTGCTGAAACGTTGTAGAAATGTTGCTGAATGGTTGTAGAAACGTTGCTGAAACGTTGTAGAAACGTTGCTGAATGGTTGTGGAAACGTTGCTGAAAGGTTGTGGAAACGTTGCTGAAGGGTTGTGGAAACGTTGCTGAATGGTTGTGGAAACGTTGTGACTCACCCAGAGTGGCGGCGGCGGCCAGGCCAGCAGCGTAGGGGTCTGTTCCGGGCGGGGCGGTGCTGATGATGTAAGGGTTCGGCATGAACGCGGCCGGGGCCAGGCCTGAACACACAGGGTCAGAGGTCACCGCAGTCCCACACACACGCACACACACACACACACGCACTCACACACACACACAGACACAGACACACAGACACACACAGGGTCAGAGGTCACCGCAGTCCCACACACACACACTCACACGCACTCACACTCACACACAC